>NC_137590.1:25762018-25799518 GCF_963210335.1 Falco punctatus
CTATGAAACTCAGAGATGCAGAAAGTAGGGCAGAAGATACTGATGAGACATTTGCCCAAATAATGTGGTCAGTTGCTGTTAGGTTATTAACTAAGTTCTTATTCAAGGAACCAGTTACCAAGCTAAAGTACCACTGAGTGAGAGAACATATGCACAAGCACAGTAAACTGTTAAGAATATTCCTATAAAAGGATTGACTTACAGTTTGGCTCACTGTTCATCTGATATTATTATTGGTGTGCAGATATCTTAAATTGATTGTTTTATGATGTTGAATGAACTCATTGTAGTCTGGTATTGAGATTGGTTGTAGACTGTGGAAGCAATAGCGAATGATGAAAAAAATATATTTTTTTATAATTATAGCAAACCAAACCATTTCATATTCTTCCACTGCATATTCTGAAGTGAAAACCTCTTTGTTTTCTATGTCTCTTGTCAAAAATACGAAGCTTTAATATGTCAGTGCCGACTATTCAAATGGAAAGAACCATTTAGATTATTTTTTTTCTTTGAGAACCTCATCTTTTTCCAGTGCTGTAGCTGTTCCCTCTGGCAAGTTCCAGCTACATTCAAAATATTCAAATAAGATTGTCTGATAAGGTTGCCTGGTCTCTTAGGATTTTACTTATTTATAGGAAGAAATGTTTAAATGGTATTTAAAAGAAATAATTATGCAGGGAGTACAAAATATATTTCTTACCAGCATTTCTTCCCTCCCTCCAACCTGTTTTCATGCTATGGGTCAGGACTTAACAGCTCTCAAGAGCGTGTGCTGAATAGCAGCAGGCTTCTAAATCTCAAATCAAGTGCTCTTCAAAGCACCTTACTTCTCTTGAGATAAAAACTTGAGGCAGGTTTTTCTGTCTGGCCTATTCATCAAGTAGAGTCTACTGAATTGTTGACATTTCTAAACACTAAAGGGATTTTAAAGATCTTATTGCTCTAAAGACACTTACTTGTAGTATGGAATAAAGAAGCAAAATGAAAAAATACTGACACATGAAAAGTACAAAACTAAATGACTGCTAGAAACAGCAGAAAGCAAATAACTATAATTTGACATATAGTTTCTGTACAAAACACATTTTTGATGTAGAAATGTGCTCAAATGTTCAGACCTCCCCCAAACTTCCAGATAAATTGTAGTTTATTTAAATCTCAATTAGTCACAAAACTCTTGCATTTAATGTGATACCAGTTTCTGTCAATCATATGTAATATATTTGTTTCAGTTTACACTGAGTCTTAGAAAGAGTCATTTAAAAAGGAATTAGCGTGACCTGTCTTTTAATGTTTCCCCAGCAAGTTCTTACCCTGTGCTTAAACTTCGTCTAAAGCATTGGTTTGCCAAAGGGTAGCCAACATGACCACTTGATCACCAGTGCAGTTTTTATATTTTTTGTGTAAGCAATATCAATCACTGAGTTAAAGTATGCCACAGAACGTTTTCATACCAAAACAGGTTGATCCAATATTCCAGATATTAAATCACACTTCAGTGGTTTCTGAAGTCTAAGGTTATTTGGTAGCATTAGCGCAAGGCTTTGTTAGCTGGAGTTTTAAAACTGTAACCCTCAGGAGTCATGGAGGATTAGTTTTGAAAATAAGAGATATTAAAATACGCATTATATAATGTCTGCATCCTTACCTGGGAGTTACAGGAACTGAACATACTTCCTACATCAGTGCCAGTTTTTAGGGTGAGAAGGCAATGATAGCAGAAATACTTTTTTTTTTCTCTTCTGGCCTGGTTTTTGCCATAGCATGGAGCATCTGACAGTGGCATTTGCCATTGCAGAGCTGAAGTTTCTAGCTTGTGAAAAGCTGCAAACATAAAACAAACTGGTTGTCGTTTTAGGAGCCTTGATTTGTAAATGTGCAGGAATTTGTAAACCAGCAATACATTTATCTATCTAAATGATACTTTCTTTTAAAGCAGAGATTAGTAAGAATACTTTGCACTTACATTTTCATTTCTCTAGCACTGTTTTAAAGTGATGGAATATTTTGTGTTTCTCTACACATCATAATCCTGCAAGGCAGACTTAGAAAATACCTGTAGCAAAGAAGAACTTGTCCATGCATGAAAAGCAAAATAATGAAGGGGGAAAAGAAAAGGAAAAAAAAAAAAAAAAAAAAGGAGGAAAAGCTCCAGAAAATTAGTCTGCTTCAAAAAGCTATTAAATTGTTCCTACCCCTGAAGCTTTACAAACGTGCTAATTGTTGTGTTCTGGTCATGTAATATGTTTCTGCATGAAGTTAAGGCGCTTTCCTGTTGCCGAAGCCCTTGTGCTGTCAGGGGGAGGGACTGGCGGGCCGTGTAACACGGGGTAATGAATCTTCCCTTTGGGCAGCGCGTGCTTCAGGTCTGAACGCCCAGAAATGCTTCACAGATGTGCTGGGCTGCCTAGCAATGGAAATTTTCTAATTCTAGCTGACCTAAAAAAGTAAATAGACTACTGAGCATAGAGCTACTCCCAGTATAAAACAACAATACCCCCCCAGCTAGGATTTCCATTTTGCCCCCTATGCACTCCTTCTTCATAACCAGCAACTTGCCAAACCTGTGACACTGGTCTCTTGAAACAGAGGCATTCAGGGACATATTGTATGGGTGGTTTGCATTGTGTAGTCCAATGTAAAACAATACAGCTCACACTGTCTCAGCACTTTCTAGAGCAATACTGCATGCCTTGGAGAGATTCTGTAGGTAAACACATTGGCCATTATCAGTAACCCAGATGCAGTCATAAGTAATGTGTGCATTTGCATGTATAGTTACATGTTGCATTTGCATTTGTACACACAACTCCTGCAACTGATGTACAGGAGGAAATCAGCATTGTCAATGCATGCAAAATTGAAAAAACACTGAGGCAGCCCACAGCTGGGCTGGTCCAGAGTCTCAGTGCAGCTCCTATTTTCTCCTGTTCTTCTTAGGAAAGCACTTCATTAAACTCTAAATTTCATAGGCTCTATAAAGACTAGATACTTGAAATCAATGGAAGTTTCCAGGCAATGTGTATTTTAGCAATAGCTGACAGAAGTATTCAATCCAGAAGTCTGCTTAGGTTTTTTGTTGTCTTTCTTTTTTGAGTTGGCAAATCAGGCATTGAAAGCACTTGTAACAGAGTTACCTGTCTTGGAGCATGTATAAGAACATACCTTTCTGTGCAGTGTTGAAATCTATCTGGACAATTTTATCAAAAGGCAGAACACATTTTATCAGTTATTTGTGTTGTTGCACCTCCTCAGATAAAATGGTGGGGGTTGAATGGGTGTATTAATGAAGTGAATGTCACATTTCTGAAATGTGATAAACTATTTAAACTGAGACAGTAGCCAAATAGATTATAGTGCACTTTTAACAGATAGCTTTGGATGCAAACTCAAATATTTGGTTAGTTTTCCAACTTTGCTGAAATTTTAGAGGGTAACATTAACAATGTGGTATATCGGACCTCCTAGAACAGATGCTTTTGTTTCTGAATGCTATTTCACCCTCCTCCTTGCTTATATAGCTTTTGCTTGTACAGACAATGTCCTGAACACTTCTCAAGCTTCCCAGTAGAGAGACCCGAGTTGTTGTAGAGCAGCGCAGGCATCACCAGCAACCCCGGAATGTTTCCAGTGAACTGTCTGTGGTTTCATATGAAATCCATACTTTGTGGCATGTTGCAATGACACCCCAAGAAAGAGGAGATACAGTGGAGCCACTGACTCAATGAGAATCTTCAGACAGTTTCAGGACTGAATTCCTCTCCTTGGTCTTTTACACTCCAAGTTAAGAATTTTGGTTAAGCTAATCAGCCCAGGTTTCCTGAATAATCAGCAGAGATGGGCAAGCACTTGCAAGGATGATTCATCTCATCCTAAGTATATAATATAGGTTAAACCGAGTGGCTGACTTGTAGACAGCTGCAATTAGGTTGAATGAATCTGACAGGGAAAAGAATGTGACATTAACATTAGCATCCATCCGGGCTATCCTGAGAGCCCTAGAATTACTCAGACTTGCATCACAGGTCCCACACTCCTCTGATATAAGCTCAGAGAGGAGAAATTCAGCAAAAAGACCAGGAGAAAAGCTCATCTGCTTGCTTTGGACGTAGGTGATACCATCAGCATTTCCCTTCAGCATTTAGACAGTGTGCTCCAATCTCAACTATAACATGCCTAGATAATATATCTCCTCCTGCCCTCCATCTTTCCCTTTCTTCACTCCATCTTGTCTTCAGCCCTTTGTCACTTAATTTCTTCCCCTATGGCTGTTCTCTTTTACTCACCTTTCTATGCAATACTTCTTTCAGTTAGAAGGAAAATAAAAAAAAGCTTTGGCATTAATACAGTGTTTATATATCACAGTATTTTCCCTTCTGTCTAGATATTTTATCTTTCACTTCTTCCTTTTTATCCACTTTGCATATTCAGCATGTAAACTCTTCAGGACAGAGACGGTCTTTTCAATATATGCTTGGTAAGAGCTGGGTCAGTAAGTATTACAATAGTACTTAGTACAGTTCTGGTCATAAGATTACCATGTATTTATCTGAATTTTGGATCAGACAAGCAGTTGAACAGCTGTAGTCCTTGGATAGCCTACAACCATCACTGATTAATGCCACCCCGTTTATAACACAGGGAGCTTCTTCATGATGCAGAGACTATGGTTATACCATGAAGCGGGTCTGGGATTTGTACTTGATTTTAGAGCACTCCATGGTGCCAAACACCCCGCATTCTCAAGTGTCAGAGAAAGTAAATCTTCCTGATATTTTTATCTTTCCCTTGCCTCCCTTCACATGTAGCAAATCATCCTTAGCACATCTTGGAGTTTTTCTTTGGAATGAAAGAGTTTGTTCAGGCAATTGTCTGTACTTTCCTTTCCTGCCACGGAAAAGTAGTGACTAGTGCTGCACATACGAAAACCCACCCGTCTCTACTCACATGTTACTGGAAATAAGCAATCGGTACCGCTATCTCTGAAAGATTTTCACTTTGCAACAGCTATTGTTTAATAAACCGAGTTTTAAGTTCAGGAATTCAGGTTTTAAGCACTTTGCATAGTTTTCTGGTCAGAGAACAGAAACAGTACCATGTGGCACATCCAAACGAATCAGCACAGTTTGAACTGAATCCTCCTGGATATAATCATACCACTTCTGTAAAGCAGATACACTGGAAAGCTGCACTGAAGAGGCACATACTAAGATTCAGCATTCTGAGACATAAACCAGCTTTTATAAAATCTGTCACAAAAGGAAGGGGGTTTCTGAAGGGTTCTTAATTTTCCCAGGTGTCTTTTGAAGTCACTGTTTAAATAACCTCTTTGTGGTATTGCAAACCCATAACAAAACATCACTGTCCTGTAAATGAGGTGAAGTGAGAATTACCCTGGGTTTATTTTACATTCTGCAAGTGATGGAAAATAAGAGTTTTAGGATTGTGTTCAAGTATTTTAAGTATTATTAGCTATACAGAAAAAATTATTTTCATATTAGCAATGTGTCCTTTAGGAGACAGGGATATGTAGGTAGAAGTATATTTATCAGCTATTCTTAGTGGAAGACTTCTCCTAACACCTGATGTTAACAATAATTAATTTTGACGGCTCAGATTGTGCTTCAACTTAAAGAACTAGGAAATGCATATGGTAGATGTGCTTATTATAACATGGGTTGATATAGTTGTGATTACTTATAAGTCAATCACAGTTACCTGAAAAGTAGAAAATTTTAGAATGCTCTTTTTAAAAGTCAAGTCTTTTGTCTTTATAATCAGTTTAGAAAATTTATGCGTTGCTGTGGTTTTAAAATGGCAATGTAGCATCTGTGAATATAGCAGAACAAGAGAAAACTGAATTCATGTCCATTATACAGAAAAATAGTTACCAATTGGTTTGTCTCCTGAATTTATTAAAACACTGAGAAAACTGCAATGTGAAAGTAAGAGATGCATAGTAAACGAGTTTTAAAATATTTTGCCTAAGTGCAGTTATGGGAGGATAGTTTGGCACCATTCTCTCCGCGAGATAAATATTGTAGATTGTGAGACACACCATTCTCTCCACAAGATCAATATTACAGCTTGCAAGACACCATCACTATTTGTGAACCAAATTTCAGGACTGTCACGTGATTTCTGCCTGACACAGGTCCAGGCTGGTTGGAATGACTTTTCTAGTCCTTGCTGTGAGAGCTTATAATGTCTTCTCTGGTAAAGGGCTTACTGTTTTGTCACTGATAAGTGAACTTACATTAACTCAAATGTTTTTTGTAGCATTAATAGGAATTGTATATCTTTTCATAGTAATATTGTCAGATCTGTATGTGAGTTGTTACAAAGTTGTGTCAGCTTAAGTGATACATCAGTACACTACGTATCATACTTTATACCTGCACATCTTTGTGTTTATTAAGCCCAAAGGCAGTGATTTGTTTTTGCCAAGACCAGTTAGTTACTATGCTTGGTGATGACCTGTTAAAAAAGCAGTAAAGTTGTTGACTGGCAAGGCTAAGATGCTTCTGAAATGAGTATCTCTTAAGGAGTTTGTAACCATTTGGCAGCTCTTTCAGCCAGAAATGCAAGGTGTGTCCCGTCAGGGAAAGCTGTTTGTTTGGGACCTCTTTCACCATGTAAAAAACATATTACAGTGGCCTTGAAGCTGTTGCTCAGGGCACCGCAGGGGATCCGTGCCACGTGTCACCATTGCATTGAAGGTACACCCGATGTCCCTGGCGGGCTCAGCCACTGCTATTAAATCCTTCCCCTGCCCAAATAGGAAGAGCAGAGCAGGTCCAGAGAAGGCAACCAGGGTCACCACCAGTCCTGGTGACTGCCAGACAGACCCACAGTTTTGAGGCAAGCCCACTGTCAAGCTGAGAGGTCAGGGCAGCAGGTCAGGATCATACCCGGAGCAGCAGGCTCCATGTTGGGGCCCTGGAAAAGCGGTAACACAGGAAAATGGCCATGGCCCGAGCAGAGTGCAGCTCCCCAGCAAAGCGGGGAGCCCCTGGCAGGGCTGTGCAAGCTGCTTCTGGCACAGCTCCTTCTGCCCCAGCAGCCCAGTCTGGGGGAGCACAGCTGCACAGTACCAGCTGGCCACCGGCACTGCCGGCTCAGGCCTCCTGGCTGGGACAACCATCTTCACGGCAAGAAGAGCCAGCCCAGCGCCTGGGGAGGGATTTGGCATCCCTCTGCTGGCTCCCTCTTCTCTTAAGATGTAGGTTGCTTGTTTTCTTTTCCAACGGCCTCCAGGTCCTGTTCCCCAGCCTGCCTGTGAGATCTTAATAATGAATAAGAAATCGATTTCCAGTCAGCTAACAGTGACAATCACTTGACAGTTTTGATAACTTTCAAGCAAGTAACAGGGTTCTCTACTCTAAGGGGAGGTTTTATAAAGCTGCATTGCTAACCTCCTGCCAATTTCTCCTTAAAACCCACCTTTTCCATGATACCTACAAAAATGCTGAAGCCTTTTCCTAGGTATTATGATAACAGAAATAATTACTAGTAATTATAAATGAAGTAATAAGATATCAAAGGGAAAACATAATGCAAGGGCTGCATTGTGGACATCATAAGCAGAAGAGGAAACAGTAACAGGAACTCGGCCTTTGTACCATGGACTGTTCCTGTCCTCTCTTGTGTGGCCTTTAAGGAATGGGGAGAGTTCTGCTTCAAAGAGAAATAAGTAGGTTATAAAACTCCCCAGCTAGAAGTCTGCATCTTTCTTTTTCCCAGCATTCCTAAAATTCTTCTCCCCACCCCCCTCTTCCCCTAAACCAAATCCCTTCGGCTTTGGTGACTTCAGTTTTCATGGAGTTGTAGCAAATGGAACTAGAAGGGATCTAGAGAGGTCATTAACCCATCTCTCTGCCCCAAGGCAGAACTGCAGCCATAGTAGACTAATAAGCAATTTTTTTGGTCAAAGATCCAAATAAATGGAATTTTAAAGATATTTTTTGTAAAGCTTAACTTCGGGAAGTCTGGGCTCAGTTGTTGAAAGCTTCAGTAGAACTGTTAGCAGAGTCACAAGGTTAAATTCAGTGGGATTACTTTAATATATATCGAATTAAAAATAAACTACCACCACTTTTTTAATGAGATTCAATGATTTTGCATCACTCTTTTTATTATGTATTTGTTTGCTAATGTATTACATTTATAATAGCTACCAAAATAAAGATTTTGGAGTAATATGAGGAAGAATTACTTTGGGTTTAGATTTTTGCCAGTATATGTATACCTGCTTATCATATTGATGCTAAACATGTTTATACTTTTTATTACTTAAAGCATTTTATAGAATATGTGATTTTAGTAGCCCTCAAGTAATTTTATGAAATTTTTCTGTATCTTGAGTGTCTTCTACCCTCGATTATTTCTGAGTATTTTAGCTAGTGTAAAAAACAGTCTGTGCAGGCATACATTTCCTCAAACCTGAAAAGTAATTTTATGAACTGATTGTTGTTTATACCATGTAGGCATAATACTGGATTTCACTAGTTGTCTCCACAGTGCAGTGCAAGTAGATTCCTTCAGAAGGATGTGTAGCTTATGTGTATCATTGTATAGTAATCAGTTCTTTAACATTATCTCTAGTAGCTAGCTCTTTGTTTAACCTGTCTTTGGTTGCTTAGGTTCAGTCACATGGTTTTTCTTTTATTTTCAACCTCTTTTATAGTCAGTTAAAGCCTGCATACTGTTTCTGTGCATCTTATCACTGAAGTATAATCAATATCTGGAGAGGTTGTTAGGAAAACTGCTGGTCAATCCTCTTAATACTGAAGAGAAAAGAAGTCTTACATTGGAAAGTCTGCTTTTTATAATAAATCCGTAAAAAAATCCCTTTGATACAATAAGCTACACTGGCAGAAGCACCTGCTAGTATTTTTGTCTACTAGGGATTTTGTTGATTTAAAAAAATAAATTACACCCTAACCAAATGTACCAGCCAACTGGAAGTTCCTAGAATAGCCTGGATCTTTTTACATCCCAGTCTTACAAAGCAGACCAGTGTCAGAAAACCGTCAGGGCTCTTATTTGGTCCTCAGTGCTGGGGCTGGACTAGCTGATAGCTGGGTGTCCCTTCTGGCCTGTCGGTTTACATATTCTTGTCTTCCACTTTTTTTTCCCCCCATTGAGAATAAATAAAGTAATTGGAAGTTTTCTTCAGGCAGAGGGAGGAGCAGAGGCAAAGTATGTAATAAGTTTTGTCTGAACTGTTTTCCTTTTGTAACACATGCCCTAAAGCTGTGTGCTTAGCTGGATTCAGTGTAATTGTTCTTATTGCCACAAAGCCTTCAGGACCTGCCTGACACGGAGCAGACGGGAAGCACCAGCACTCGCATCATGCCCTTTCCTAGCCAGACCTAGCACTGTAATAGCCTGCTCCCATCGCCAGGTATTTCTTAATCAAGTGAATGAAGCTTAGAGTCCAGTTCTGAAGATCCCAAGTTTAAACCTTTCTAACAGCCCGCATGCGTGAAAATCGTGTGTGACCATGTAATTAAACACACTATGATAATGCAGATACACAGTCAACTTTGCACAAAGGAAGTTTACTCCAGCACTCTCTAGTTTTTACACTGACAAACTTTACATTTCTTTGAAATTTCTTATCACAAGGAGGTGATTATAGGATCCTGTTTTCACTTGCATATTTACTTTTGGCAGACTATGACCATTTTGCCTTAAAATATTGTTGTCCTGCCAGCTTACTGTAGGCTGCAGTAGTTTTGTTTATCCACACACTGAAATATTTTAGTGAAAGACTTCAATTATCTAAAAGTACAAATGAAAATACGCAATTTTATGTCTAGCATTTATGCCAGGGACGTCATTTTGATGTCCTGCAAAAATCCACCTCTTTGGCCAAGGCACACGCAGTCCTGCTGTCACAGTTTAACCCTGGCCGGCAGCTCAGCCCCACGCAGCCACTCGCTCCCCGCCCCCCCCCAGTGGGATGGGGGAGAGAATCAGAAGGGTAAAAGTGAGAAAACCTGTGGGTTGAGATAAAGACAGTTTAATGGGCAAAGCAAAAGCCGCACATGGAAGCAAAGCAAAGCGAGGAATCCCTTCCCCCCTCCCCAGGGGCAGGCAGGTGCCCAGCCACCCCCAGGACAGCAGGGCTCCATCACGCATAGTGGTGACTTGGGAGGACAAATGCCATCACTCCCAATGTCCCCCCATCCTTCTTCTCCCCCAGCTTTCCATGCCGAGCTTGATGCCGCATGGGATGGGATGTCCCTTTGGTCCGTGGGGCTCGGCTGTCCTGGCTGTGTCCCCTGCCAGCCCCTGGTGCCCCCCAGCCTGCTGGCTGGCGGGTGAGGAGCAGGAAAGCCCTCGGCGCTGGGCAAGCGCTGCCCGGCGTGAGCTAAAGCATCCCTGGCCACCAGCGCTGTTTGCAGCACGGATCCCAAACACGGCCCCGCACCAGCTACCGCGAAGGGAATTAACTCTGTCCCAGCCAAAACCAGCACAACCATGTATTCAGCTTGCCCCCTTTCCAGGGATGTACCTGCTTCCCGGACCAGGAGGCGAGCCGCTGCCTGTGCCCGCACTCTGGGCCCAGTGCCAAGGGACAGGGACAGGAAGGGGGGACGGAAGGCAGTGCCAGCAGGAGAAAGAAGGACAGATCAAGAACAACAGGTGGGAAGAGGAGGAGGACAACATATAGAGGATGAGGAAGACAAAGGGCTGAGGCAAGAAAGGGTGGCCTGGCACTGAATTTGGATGTAGGCATTAGGGACGGGAGCAGGGGATGGAATATGGGCAGAAACAGGTGAGAGAAACCCAGGACTGGCAGAAGCAGGAATGAAGAGCTTGGAAGCAGAAAGCTGAGAGTGGCTGGAGCAGAGGCTATGGAGAGCAGATAACCGGAGAAGGAGTGCTTTTGTCCTGAAGACCAGTTGCAGGATGGGAGGCCTGTGCAACGAGGACTGGGATTGCTGACATGAGCAAATTCAGCCTCATTCTTTCAAACTGATAAGAGAAAGAGAGAGTGAAAGGGGTGGAGGTCACAGCCTCAGAAATAGCAGAGAAGGCTGTCCACCAGAAAACATTTTGTCCTAAACTGGGACTTTAAATGGGATTGTTTCTCTGTGGTCAGCAAATATCTGTGAAAATGTCTGATCGTTTTGTAATGCTGGTGTTCAAAAAGGATCACAGCCTATTCATGCTATCACTTACTGCCTTAGTTCAAGTGACCGCAATGTCCCTATTGGTGCCAAAAATAAAGGCCTGTTGTTTAACCTGTGGGTGCCTGTATAATGCCACGCAATGCATTTCCAGTGTGTTCGTGGTTTAAAATTTAGAATATTTTTGTAATGGTCTTAAAATATTTAGTAGGGTTAATATTTGCAGCCCTATTTTTATTTTTAAGCTGTGAAAAGAAAACGTAAGGAATTATATTTTGAAATGCCTATTCAGGCTTTATTCAGAGGTAGCGTGTGTGTGTGTTCTGTGATTTAGATCTTAGTAGCAGGATAATATTCAGTAGTTTTCAGAGGACCCTGGTGTTTTTATTGTTCAGAATACATCTGACCTGAGGATGAATGTGGAATATGCAGAGAAATATGTTCTCTGGAGAACCAGCAATATGTTGTGGTGTTTGAAAATCTGCGTTGTGGAGAGGGCAAGGATTGCAGGAGGGATGGTCTCGTTATTAAGACAATTGAAGGATACTGTGGAAGGTCTGATGTGTCTCTGCCTATACCGCTGAGCTTCTGTGTGGTCATGTCGCTTCAGCCCAGTATTTTTATTTCTGTACTCTTATTTTCTGAGTGCCTGACTTGGAGTTCTTGAAGAAATACTAAGCACTCACAGCTGCAAATGAAGTTAGCATTTGATCATGTGAAATGCTGTGCAGTGCTAAACAATCTGGGAAAGCAAGTCCTAAATGCCTCATATTGTGTTTCTGAAATTAGTAGATACCTTTTGCCGTGTGTTTTATGTGCTTCAATTCCCTGTCCCTAAAATGGAGGTAACTTCACTGCCTTATCTCACAAGAGTGTTAGGAAAATAACACGGTATTTGCGAAGCATTTAAGTGCTGTGTACTGACATGTGTTATTGAAAAGCCATTCTGTCTTCAGAACAAGGTTTGAATAGTGTACAATAAATAAGTCAGAAAAGTTCAGAATAAACAGTGACAAGAAAACAAAATACTGAATAGCCAGTCACTAAATGAACAGTGTACATCCTCTTCACAGAATAAGGTGGGAGGAGTATATGTGTGTATCATGAAACACCGTATCATAACAAATACATCTGTAAAAGCCTCGTCCAGTCCCACCATCCAATCTGAGGATCTTTAATTTCTACTTCTCCTGTCTGAGTCTTTGCAAATTTATAAATATCCTTCTATTTTCTATTTATAATATAGATCAATGAACAAACATAGCAGTAACTAAGAGGTTGTGTAAATAGCAAGATTTTTTTTCTTTTGACCCCCCTTTAAGTCCAGGCCAGTGTGGCAGAGTTTACAGTTGTTCCCTAACTGTGGTATTAGTTAGTCCCTGCATAAGATGAGTTTGCTGAGTCTTTCTTTTTGCTCTTTGTCACCTTGCTTTGAATCCATTTGGCAGACTTGGCAAGAGGGTCGCTAGTTGCAGGAGGAAGAGAGCGGGACCGCATTTCCCCTAGAGGAAGGCACCGTTCCCTGGTGAGGGCGGAGAGATGCTAACAGTGAGTGGGAGAAGGCTGGATGAGTCCACTTGTCTGTCTGCCTCCCACATACCAGATACCCTGCACCCTGCTAGCAGGGTACTACGCACTTTTTTGGAACGAAAATGTTGCTGAAAGATCTGCCAAGTCGTCATCTGCACTTCCCAGCTTTTCCTTGCCCTTCATTTTCCAGTGGTTACAGCCCCCCTCATACCATCCAAGTTGTACATTGGCTGTTTGCTAGCAAACATTTTTCTCAGCAGACAAACAAGGTAGGCACGTGCCCTAGTTTATATCGTGTCAATGCAGAAATGAGGCGTCATGGACCACTGTTCACATCCACATGCTTAGCCTTCTTAGGAATAAGGGAGGAACTGTAAGTTACAGCACAGATTTTGATGTAAGAGTGAAATGTGAGAGCATCATCATTACTAAATGGTGTGTAAGGTGGGTGGGTTTTGATACATAAATGGTGCTTCATAGGCAAAAAGTGCTACAAATGAATACACGCATTTCTCCTGTTTCCACACTGAGGTATGTCATCTCAGCCTAGGTACAGGCTTTCCTACTCTACGTGTGTTACTTTACACATTTCCTTCCCTTGGAGAAGACAACAACCCAGCACACTTCTGGTAGGAAGCACTTTGGACCACCTCTCAAGTGATACTCAGTGCACAATCTCAAAGCCAGCAATGAACTGACCAGTCAGCCCACTGTAAATACAGATATTTCTTATGCTTTTTAATTGAATTCTTATCCTATGAAAGTTGCAAAGGTATTGAATAAAAGGCAGCAGTATTTATGTGTTGTGATAAAAGCAAAAACATAGGAAAAAGCAGAATATAAGGGTAAGTCCACACCACCTCTGAAAATAGTTTTGCAGCCATTACTGTTACCCTGTTCCCTTCAGAAGCACGTGCATTTTAAGAGAAGAGCCACACAGTTTAGCCTTTGCCTACTAAATCTTTCAAGAAATACGCTCCTTCCATGATACCAGTTTCATAAATTATTGCACTGAGCAGAAGATGCTCAACTGTCTCATCTGACCAGCTTTCAGTACCTCGCTGTGTTCAAAAGTGAGCCAGTAATTAACCAAGTAAAGCCTCAGTTTTACATTCGTTTTCACCTTACTTTACGAAAGCTAAATGGTAATGTCATGTCTTTTGTACATCTCCAGCGTAAAAGATCCTCAGAGGGAGAGTTGAAATATTTTTGTCGTAGCTGAAAAATAAACTCTATTATGCAAGGACTGTGTGCTTGTGGACAACTGTGTAACCTGTGTCTCAGTCTCCTCATCTGTAAACTGGATGTAATGTTCCTAAAACTCACGAGGGGTGGCAAGGTTTAGTTAGCATATATGATTGCCTTATACAAATGCAACTACTATCACTTCGTGTTGTTATTAACTATCAGTAGAATATGAAGAAGAAAAATTGAGCAGAGTAATGCTGCAACCAGGGAGAGCCCACTCCATCTTTTGATCATCACATTTATTTTCAGACTCTGCCACAAAGTATGTGTGTTTGAAATAAACCTATACTGACGTTGTAATGCCATGGAAATCAAAGGATTTGATTTAGGGGTTGACATACAGGCAAAACACTTGTTTTTAAAGGAGAAATGCCCATAGATGTAATTAAATACCTTGTGCAAATTTGGATTTTGTTTAGAAAATTTTCATAAGGAAAAAATCTATTCCAATTTACAGAATCTATTGAAAATATACAAAACTGTTTCCAGGTCAGCCTAAAAGAGTGTCTGGGAAGTGTTTTATTTGTCAGTAAATAAAGTCACTGATCAGTCAGGAAAAAGATGGCATTTGGAAACATGCTATGGAAAATAAATTCTCCTGCAATTATTCTTTCTTTTTCTCCCTGTTTTTTTCCCCTCTCCCTTTCTTCTCTCTCTCTCTCCATCTCTGTCTCCCTCTCCCTCCTGAAAATCTCCTGCCACAGCGACTGCATTTGCCTCCAGACTTGTCAGACACAGTGAGCCGCGCAAGCAAACAGGATCTGGCAGAATCCGCCAAACTGCTGAGCTCAGGATGTGGTGCTATGGCCATCGGCAAGAAGCACCTGGACTTCTAGTGATTTCTACTTAGCAGTTTCACTCAGATTTATATGACACACTAATTATGAGTGTTAATTACTTATATAAATATTTTTCTTAATGATTTGACCCAGCAGTCTTTAAAATACATGTTATCATATGGTGCCTTTTTTTTGTTTTGTTTTGTTTTTGTTCTGGTTTCTTTCTATTAATTTGGGGCTTGTTTGAATTTTGCTTTTTGTTAAAGCTTCTGTTATGTTGGGTCCTGCCATTGTTCTGCTTGACTGGAAACATACAGGATTTTGTTCCTTTCCTTAAAATATGAAAATTACTCTTTCATTTCTAGATGTGTTTTTTTTACAGTAAACATAAAGGGATATTTTTCCCAATGGAATTTTTATATACTTACATTTAATATTTTGTATGAATAGTAAGTCAAGTTGGATGGTTTATTGAAATAAAGGAATGAAACTAAGCAAATCATTGTCACATGTTATTCCAAAAGCCAACTAGACAGTTATGGTTTTAAAAACTTTATTTGTCGTAATAGAAATACCATTCTTAAATCTGAGCAAATATTTATATTGGTTTATTAAATATGTAATAATACATTTTAAATATATAAGAGAGTTTTTATTCTAATATGCCAGTAATTAAGAACGGTTGTTTTTTACATCAGAATATATTATAGATAATTGCCTTATGGCTTCCTACATACATTAAAATGCACTTGGATGGAGTTTACTAACCATAGAGAAAAGAACTGATTTCCTTATGTAGTTCAAAACAGTAATCCTAAACAATTGAAGTCAGCACTATGAAATTATGTCAACAGATATAACTCTAGATTGAAATTCAAACCGACAGCTACATTAATGCTAGAAAACCAGAAGCGTGCATTTGAGCTCGGGGAAGAGTATCACAGCATGCTGGTCTAAAACAGGGCAGAATATACAAGTAATTCAGGCTTCTGTAGCCTCAGATACACAATTTGTGAACTTCCAGCTATTTTGTATGTAACTCTGTGTATATCTCGTCAAACAAAAGAACAGTAAAACAAAGCTGACCTGTAAATTAAAGTGGTTTGCATTCTTTCTTCTGAGGCTGCCTTCCATTTTGAAAGGTAATATCTTCTTCTCCACAGAACTTCCAAGCCACCCAGCTGTAAGATTGCATTACAGTTTCAAAATTTAGTCTTTATAATAGTGTATTACATGGCTGGAGTGAAACTGACTCTTCAAAGAACGTGTTAATAGGATGCAATAACGGTAACTTATTTTGATGGGTTTGGAACCAGGAGTTGGTTAAGTGGTTTGGTTTTTTTTTCTGCAATCCAGGTTCTACTTTATTTTTTCTTGACAACACTGTGTAAAACAAAGACATAGCTTTTAAAACTGTCTAACTAATATGATGAATGTCAATCACTTAAAAAACTCCACTGTAGCATAAACACATACTGTATACAGCTTTTATTCTGAATTAGAATAATTGAATCAATGACAGTGATTTGCCAGGATGTCAAATCTATCCATCATATCCTGTCACTACCAGTTTATTTTTTGTGATCAAAATCAAAAAGACTACTATTTTGTCATCAGCTATTTCATTAGTAGTAACAATCAGTTTTTCTCTTCTATATTTTTTAGATATGCCTGTTATATTTTTTGTTTCTAAAGACACAAATCCTTTTTAAATCTTTTCAAAATAAAGTTTCAGAACTGAACTGTCAGTTTAATAAAGCAAAAAGACATCTACTTTCTTATGCCAATATATTTAAAATATTATCATTGATGTCTCAAACATTTTTTCTCTTTTTGTATTACGTGTAACATTGAATAGAAGTTTTCATTAGATACTTAATTGTGCCTCTTGAAAGCATTAAATAATTTAAATACTTAGGATAAAGTGATTTTTAACAAAGGTGAAGTTTTACTTAGTACGTCTTTTTTATGTAAATAACACAAAACAGTATTTCTTTGCGAAATACAAAGTCAAGACACATAAATTGGTGCCAACGTACTTAAATAGGTCATTGGCTTAACATACAGGGGAGAAAATATCATGAAAGTCAGTCAATTTCTAGTTAACACATTAACCAAAAATTGTTAGCAAGTAGCGTGTGTATTCCAGATATGTCTGTGTATGTGTGTGACCTATGCATTTATAAGACTTCAATTTCAAAAAATTTTGGTAGGTTAGTGTTAAAGCCAACAAATATTTTGAACAAGAAAGGGAGCTCCTGCAATTCTGGATTATTATTTTTTTTCTGAGTCACTAAACATGCTTTGTAAAATAAGTGTTAGAGTATACAGATGTACAGGGTTGTTCACCTAAGGCAAAAACATGGAGCAAAATTTCTCTTCTTTTCTTCCAAAAGAGCATATCAGTCACAACAACATATGACAGTGACTTGGCTAATCCGGTGAAATAGTAAGTGAAATAATGCTACATACATGCTACCGCATAGTATGTACATACATAGTAGATACAGTGTAGATTCCATTTGTTGCACTGAAAGCGATTTTGACTTGAAAAGCAGGAGGAGCATTTACATGGTGATTTGCTGGGACTTCACCATAACCACTCTGTGGCTGTCCAGCTCCTGCGCACAAACCATCCTTCGGTTCCTTCTCTTGATTGAAGACAAATGTGTAACTAAGGGGTGCAGACCAGGTGATCAAAGAATGGGTGCAGCCTCTTTTCACAGGCTGCCGGCTTCTTTCTGCATCTTCAGAGCCCCCTTGTTAGCTTGGATGGAAAATCTGTGCGATCCTTACTTGTGCTCAGAGGGCTCTTTTCTGCAGAGATTGTGGTACGAGGGGGTTTTTGTTTGTTGTGATTTTTTAAGCAGAACTTCCTACTTTTTTGCAGGCTACAAACTGAAACCACCAAACTCTGCAGGGAAATAATAGATCTATCCCAGTAAAGATGTTCCCAATTCAGCACGAGAACCTGATCTTGACACACAGTCAAGAAAGCAGTAATGAAATTTAAAACGTTTTGTCTTTAATATGTCAAATAAGAATTCTTTATAGAATTTCTGTTGTGTTGAGGTTTTCAAAATATAAGTATTTGGAACATGAGAAGAATATTATGATAGATTAAAGCTTTTTCTATGTTTGTAAAGAAGTTTCAAAAGCAATTTCAAGAATGCAGCTGAATTCAATTTTCTGTAACAGTAGCTACAAGCATCTGAAAATGGGCATTCAGCTACTTCAGATTTGATACATGTGGTGGTACACCACTGGTTTCATCTTTAAATTTAATATAAAATAGTGATGTTCTACCAAACACAGCTTTCGGAAAAGTGCAAAAGTCTGACTTAGAAAAATCCTTTACTATGCCAATATTGGAAAGCGAGCTATTAATCAAGTTTTTCTGAAACCACAAGGATGTAACACATCCCTTTAAAAATGTATGTGTATTACAAGCATTACACACACACACTTGTTAAACCAGTGTTTCTCCAGGATCATATATTAGAAATTAATAAAGTGTTCTTTTGCCTGCGCTGGAGAAATGTCATCCATAAATACAGAGCACAACAGAAATAGGAAAGAAGGTGCTTTTATGCCTTTAAGAGGTGGTGGAAGCAAGTACTATCCCCCCATGACATCTCCTGAGGTTTTTATTTTCTCTTGTGAGCTACCTGAGTGCAAGGCCTACATTTCTTTTTTTAATCGCACCGAGCACATGATGATGCTTATTCAATAATAAATGTACCTGCATAGAAAAAAGAATGAAAGTGAATCCTCTTCATCTTAAGAAAAAAGGCAGCTCTAATGGAGGGAAAAAAAGAAAGCAAAAGTTCCACCACAATTTTTTTTTTTAGTTTCTAGTCTAATATAAGCAAATGTTAGGCTTTTTAAAAAAAAAAAAAAAAACGCAGATCATTAAGGTACCGGATGCCTATATCTGTATTTCAGCAACTGAATAGATAGGCAGATTTTTCAGGAGTGTGGAGCATCAAGCATCCCAGAGCATCTGCTGAAAACTTGGCTGCTCCACCTTTAAACAATTTTGAAAGTTATTAGGCACATCGAATTAATTTACAGAAGCTCTGTTCATGTCAAAATGAAGACAACTTTTGTGCTTTCTACGTTTTATTGCATGTGGATTTTCTGGTGCTGTAGAGCTTAATCTAAAAAAAATCTTCCAGAGAAGTCAGTGATGACTCAGACCTGGAGCAAACTGGGAGGATTAGGTCCAGTGGATCTTTTTTAAAAATATTAGCAGATCTGGAGAATCCTATTCCTCTATTTAAAAAATGTGGTTTAGGAGCTGCCTATTCCTCTATTTTAAAAATGTATTTTAATGTCTTATGGCATTGAAGGTAAATGTTAAATCCAAAATGGAGCAAAAATAAAAATAAAAGTCTTCACTCCATGCTGGCAGAGTTTGAGCCTGAATGTTCGTGCCCTCAGAATGCTCTCAGCACTTACGACATCAAAAGTCTTGAAATGGGTGAATTTTGGTGTACTTTCTGATACTTTTTTTGGAGTCAGGTTGTGGCAAACACACTAAAGAAAGCTCTTGCTGAAATTCCATGGGGCTAGACTCACTGAAGAACAGCAATGAGCTCTGGGTTGGGTTTAGATATGAAATCAAGCAGTTTTCAGTGCCAGTATTTTGGAAAAGCATATTGTGTGGAGAAAAAGCTGTAAACTTGCTTAAAAGGTTGCTTGAGTGAGACTTTTCTGCATTTCTTAATATTGTCAAAGTACCTCAGAGCTACTACTCATGGAGCAGGACTGCTTTGTGCAGGGCATCATTCTTGGCCTGGGACTTGCACCACTGCAAAACAAATTTGCCTTCCTGACGTATTTTAAATCAATAGGACAGGGGTCGTTCTAGAAGGACTTGATGCCAGTTCTAGCCCCATCATCTTCATCTAGCAGCCGTAGCATGGGAACAGCAGCTCTGACACTTGATTCCTAACCAGGGAAGTTTTAGTGGGTTCATTTCCTCTCCAGGCACATTCAACATCTGTATGGAACCAGCCGATGAAGTGGTCAGACGACAGATGTGCATCTGCTATCCGTTGTGTGTAACGGAGCTCCTGCCACCAGCGTGACTTTGCACTTGGGAAAGCTGAACTAATGAATGAAACGGAGCTCAGCCAAGACCAGATAGTGATAGACAGAGGAAAGCATTTGGAAGAATTCTCCAGCTCCAGCATGGTGAAATTTCCATTTATGGTCCTTCCCAGCCTTCTTCCAGCATGGCTCGGCGATTTTGGAAAATTACTTGAGTGAGGAGTTTGCCAGTATGCTCTTGGAGACACTGGAGTAGCAAGTCCATCTGTGTGAGAAACAGAGCCTTCCCAGGAGCCCCCTCAAAACTGGGGGGTTCCTCCCAGCTAGCAAAGGGCGCTAGGTACAGAGCTTCAAACATACCCCATCGGTGTGCCGGCTTCAGACAAGCAAATAAAACTTCATCAGAACAAAACACTGGGAAGGAGGATGGAAGCACGAGGGCATGGAAGGCAGGCACAACTACTTCACACCTGACAGAGAGTACAGCAGGTAGACACAGTAAAAGAATGTATGCAAGGGAGCAGAACGGGGGGGTCATTTTGCAGTCCATGCCTATAGAAGGCTAAACAACGTTTTAAATATGTCCCTGCCCAAAGAGGTGTAAATCAGCAACAGTTCATGCAGAGCAACTGACTCAGAAAACCATCAGACCCAACAGAAGTTTAAGAATCGAAGGGTTCGAATGCATATTTTGCAAAGTAACAGTGGTGACTTGAATTCAGAGAAATCAAAGTGGACAACTTGCTTCTTTAAAAGCAAAAAATTATAAAATTTAAATGACCAGATTTTTCTTTAATCCAGGCTGACAGAGGGACTTTTAAAAATAAATCAACCCTCCCCTGCAGTATTTGAAACACAAAGCTGCAGATGCTGAATATGAATCCACCTTTGTAGAGAGAAATGTAAAGGGTAAAACATAAATAGTTACAGGCAGAAATATGCTTTTTGTTGTTGTTGTTGTGGTAAATTAACATCTGTATTGCAACAACCTGAAGGTGTTTATCTGCTGTATGCAATTCCATATAAATCAGAGTCCTTTTGTTGCCCTATATGTAACTTCTGTGGAATAACTGTCCATAAACTTCTCAAAATCCATTGGCGTAGGCCTGACCTGAAGGAGGTTATCTGTGAATCTACAAACTCCTCTGGTGCAGCTGGAAAAGCTCGTATGTCCCAGGAGAGGAAGAACTGCAATTCGCAGCCCTCACCGATCTTAGCTGCTGGAGTGTACGTGAGGTCTGTCAGGTGCCTGGAGGCAATTGCAACCTCTGCTGGAGGATTTCATGCAACTTACAGCTCCTGTCAGGCACCTGAAGGTAACAGGGATCCTCCTGGGTCACTCACAAAACCTCTGCTCCCACCTGACCCAGCTGCAATTCGGCTTAGGAGGTCAGGCTCCAGCACCCGAGAAACCATAGACCTCTACCAGCCCAGCAAGAACAGTATCGTTGTCCTTTGTGGGGGCAAAGCAGCTCTGGCACACAGCCTGCCAGCATCAGACATGCATTTTCACCCCCTCCAAAAGTACGGTCGTCTCCCCAGGGATGTTACCTGGTGGGATATTACCTAGGGAGAGGGAGGGACCAGTACGGAAGGCCCTGGAATTCTCAGTGCGCTGAAACATGGTCATCGGAGGTTCACAATTAAACTTAAGGGAAAGCAGGTTTCATAGAGACTTTTCTCTAAAGGGCCATCTTCAAAAGAAACAACAGGGATCCTGGCAGCTGGAGGTTTGATGAAACTCTGTCACACATGTCAGCTGTACATGTTAAGAGACTGATCAAATGGTTTCATTCCTTTGAGGTTTCATTTCTGCAGTCCCTGTGAAAACACCTTCATCTTCCACACGGTAGCTACTGAAAACTATCTTAGGCTAGTGAACTATCCTAAGTAACTGTCTGCTGAGACATTAGGTTTTTCTTTCTTTACTTCTAGGAAAATATTAGGGGAGGAATTAATTTAAAATACGTTCTAAAGCAAGGAACCTACCAACCTGGCTGCTATCCAAACTGTACTATCTTTACTACCACACGTCTCATGCAGATTGCTCCATCCTCTGCTATTTCTCTAAGAACTAGTAAACAGATAACATATGCGAGGGACTTGCCTAACGTCATTCTCCAGCAGAAATCCAAAGGGAGCTATATATCATGCTTTGTTTTCTACCTAAAGAGGAGGGACGTTTCTTCTGCCTCTGCCACGCTGGGCAGGGCAGGGGCTTCAGGGGTCCCCACACGCTTCAGCCAGAGACGTGCTCCTGCGGCTGCCCCCTCTCCACAGCAAGACACGGAAATATTCACCATCTGAACAAGGCCAACAGCCATCACAGACTCTACTCTCACATCTGTAATACATACGCCTATTTCTAAAGGGGGGAGACACGTATTTCAGTATTTGCAGGTGCCACTCACACTTGTGATTAGAAACAGGGCTGCAGGAACTCATTAAGCAAGCAGGTGTCTTGTCAAAGAAGAGTTATTTAAAAAGAAGATTCTACACCATTCCCAGAGCAAAGAGCTTGATCAGCTGCACGTGGAGCAGCAATAAGAGCAAATGGAAATGAACTGGGGAAAAAAAAAGAATGATACATTTTTGGTTTTCCTAGTGCTGTTTATACCATGGAAATGCAGAACAAATTTAAACCTAGCATCACTTTAAAACTGCAGATATTACCCAGAGGAAAGGAGATAACAGAGAAAATGAGTTAATATATTTTTGTCAGTAGTACCAGAAAAATCAATTAAAAATGCACACACACATGAAAGAAAAAAAAAAAAAAAAAAGAAAAGAAAAAAAAAGGCCAGACACCTTTGGCCATGGAAAGTGGACGAAACAAAACTACCAGTGGCTGGAAATCCTGGGGGAGGTGGTGTGTGTGATCCGTCCCAGGTTGTTCTTTGTAGCGGTAATCTTGCCCCCAAAGATAAATTCCATGTTAGGCTGCCTGAAGTAAACCAGCCTACAGGGGCGTTTTGCTCACTTTATAAATAAAAACCTAGCTAAAAAGAAGCAGTGAAATCCCCTGCCTAGGTTGCAGCCTGGGTGAGAAAGCAGCTCTGGCTGCCTCCCGGAGCAGGGCACATGCTTGCCTTTTGAAAGCAGATAAAACCAGTATCTGCCCAGTGCGAGGCAATTCCAACATGTATGTCACCATATGCATGTCTGCTTCACCATCAGCATGTATGGCTCGTCATCTGTCTGCTCTGAACAATAACTGGTAGGTTAGCAGCCTTTTCACTTGTAAATGTAAATATTGTATGTAGAACACAATATTTGAAATACAAAATACAGTGTTATTAAGACAGCACTCACACATCAATTCTTGTGTGACTATAATTTGTAAAATGCCTTAGGAGAGGCTTATAAATAAAGTATAAGGTGTTATTATGAAATACATTTTAACCAAATGCACAGAAATGTCTCATTCCTATTGAAATCAATAGCAAAACTCCCACTAATTTCAGTGGTAAAAGGAGGAGACCCTTGGAAATTGCTGTTATGCTGAGCAATACATGACAACAGATTTCAGTCTTCGTAATACAGCTCGAGAAGTAGAAAGGGGATGAAAATGGGTAACGGAGGCTGCTGAGAGCACGCTGAAGGTTTCCATTTCCCATCTGTGCGGCTGGTAGCGGTGCCTGGCCAGGCGGCACGTCCCCACGCAGCCGCACGCAGCCCGTTTGCAGCGGTGCCCCAAGGCGGGCTGAGCGCTGGGCTGCTCCAGGGCCTTGCCTGGCCCCCAGCAAGCAACCAGGAGCTGGCACCAGTGCTCAGGCATGGGAGCCCAGCACGCCGGGCCCCGCACCCCAGCCACCCTGGGGAAAAGGCTCTCGACAGGGCTGCAGCCGCACGGCGCAGTGCGAGGCTGCCCATGGCCCGCAGAGCCCCCGGCACGCACGGCAGCAGCTCTTCCAGGCAAGCAACGCTCTGGGGACCACACGCCCTGACTTCTTCCCGATGTGCAGCCAGCCAGGGACGTTTTCCTGCCGACCTCCTTCCATAGGGCATAGTAATGAGCCAGTGAGCCAGAAATGTCTCCTCTCCACCGCGGCTAGCTAGCCTGTCACCAAAATAAGCTCAAGGTTCATCTGCACATGCAACCGCTCCGTAGCGCGGCTGCGACTGCAGCGGCGGCATGGGCTGCAGGAGGCTGCAGCCCAGCAGAAGGCTTCAGAGGGGCTGGGGATGGCTCGATGGAGGCCACCAGCGGCTGGGCTGCAGGCGGTGGAGCTGCAAGGCTGGGAAAAGCCGGGAAGGGCAGGGAAGAGCCATGGGGAGCTGCCTCTGCTGGCATATCGGCACCTGCAGAAATGGCAACCACGGCACAAAAGCTCTCGGGGGAGGAAGGGATGGGAAGCTCATTTCCATTCCTGGTTGAGCAGAAGTTGGCATTTAGATAACAAACTACATTAGTAGGTATAAACACATTAAGTGGCTGTATAAATGCTGCGTTTGTACCTGTAATTAATTGTTCCCAGAATCGATTTAGCTATGCGAGAAGGGACCTGCTTATTGTGGTGTTTAATACGATTTATCTGTATCTTACAAACTTCGAATGTCCCTGTGCATGTCTGATAAAAATATCTATAAATTAAAAAAAAAAATAATCCATGCTTCATCAACATTTGCTAATCGATGGCTTCCAGGTAATTAAAACTACTGAATCCTGGTATAACAAATATACTTACAACTGACCAGTATCAATTAAAAAGGAAGATTTTAATCTAATCTTTTTTGCACATTTTTGCTTGGTTTGGGCTCTTGATTTTGTTATCTGTTTGTCTCGTGCTTTGAGCAAAGCTGCTCTTTGTCCCTAAAGGATTCAGAGTTTACGTGCATTTAATCTCATCTGCAGCGTTACAGCTACCTCAGCACCGCAACTCTGCTACTCCAAGTTTACAGTGAAGCGTTATCTGCGGTGACAAATACACCAAAAGGGAAACATACCCAGCCTAGATAGTATCTTTGCTTTACAAAGGCTGCTTGTGATGCCTGTGCTTTGACTCAAAACTCCCCGTGCATTGGCTTTTTAATCATGAGATCCCTTTTTCAGCACAGCATCACAAGTAACAACTGCACCACAATGAGCCAGCTTCATAGATATGGGAATGTTTAGATTTCCCTGCCAGTGACTAAAGGCCTTTAGCTTTCACTAGCCAGTCCCAGCTCGCATTGTTGTTGCCTGTTGATTTGTCTTCTCTCATTATTCCTTGACATGCAGCTCTCCACCCACGCCCACACTAACAACCCTCACACAAAGCGCATTGAGGTATTAACCAGGTTACAAGTTCAATGGAAAATTACACTAAGATTATGCTGTGTGGCAATATAAAGGGATGGTATTCACTCTCCCCAAAGAGCTTGTTAAAAACACAGCTGGTTTGTGGGGTTTTTTTTTCTTTTTAAGCATCCTAACAAAACATTTTTTAGCAGTCAGACATGTATATTTGTGTGTATATGTGTCTATACCTACTTTATGTATAATTACAACAGATAGACACGGGCATGCATCGCGTCTCCACCACGGACTGGCACTATGCAAACTCCCCGCTGGAAATTCTGCTGGATTCTGGAGTTCATTTAGAGCGTCCCCAGAAACCCAAGCTAAATAAACAACCTCCTCCTGCTCTCAGCTGCAATTAGATACATGAACCTATCTTCTTTTTGTTAGCCCAAATTACAGGCTAGTGGAAGGGCTGAAAGTCTATAAAAACTTAAGAATCCCTCCTGATTGAAAACTCAAAATAAATTCAAAATAAAACTTAATGAGATTAACCTAACACAGTAACAAAATTTGCAACACCACACTATAAGGTTAAAAAGAAAATAGTATAATAAAGGAAATACAAAGGCTTTGGCATGGTTTTTACAATCAACAATGGTTAATTTTGATATGTAGTTGTGAACAACTTCAAAACACTTAAGTTTAAAACTCTTGCAAGCACTTTTAATTGATTAGGAATGAATTCTAGATGCACAAAAATGATTGGACTGTGAACAGTAGTACAACTATATCTAAGAACAATTAACTCTTTCCGACCAAAAAGAAACGTATGATGCATGAAAATGTGTATAAAACATCTATAGAATATTCTTGTCAAATATAAATGAAATTAACTTTATTATAGAAATCATTCTGGGAGATTTCTAGGGAAGACAAATACTTACATTTCGACATAAAACAAATCGGATTATATCGAAGACACAATCTACCTTTTATCTATCAAACTCTTTTCTTCATCGAAGTTCTCTCTTTACCCCTGTTTGCACATAGCTTCAGCCGTTAACAACCTTTGGAAATACCAACAGATATTTTTCTTACATAAATCTAGTGCGTATTGTTCCAGGTTTAATTATATGCAATGGAATGATACAAACTTGGAACAGCAATCCATAATCTATGAACAGATTGGTAGAAGTATTCGATATATCTTGATAAAACTCTTAAATTCGTGGCAAAGCTTGTTGATCATGGCTTCTTTTTTTTTCCTTTTCTTTTTTTTTTTTTTTAAACAACTTCATGACCAACACAGATCAAACATCCATCCAGTCTACATTGTTCTTTTTTTTTTTTTTCATTATAACATACAAATGCCCATTTACAAATAATACACCAAAATGAATAAAAGTTTGGATACCAAAATGAAGATTTGTTCCAACTGATATAATGCCTTCAGTGTACAAAGGTCCGTGTGAAAGTCTTTTCCATGTGTTATAGCATAGGGCACAGTTGCAGTACAGAAGTACTCTGAGAGCCATTCTTCCTTTATAAAATACTGCTGAACATCCAACTGTTGTCCATATAGTCATTTACAGAATTAACACATGTTTTACTGTAATCTTGGCCAGTATTGAGACATATCAGGTTCACTGCCAGGAACTTGAACTGGAACTGACACTCCAGGGGAAATGAGACCTGAAAATTGAGGGGGAAAATGGATATTTTAGTTTTTCTATACCTAGCACAATTTTTTGCTTTATAGTTTCATATATTTGTGCTTGTGTTCTGGTATTAAAGCTTGCCATCTACCAGCCTGCAGAGTCAGGTGGTGAGGTGGGTATATTTTAAAAAACTGTGCACATCTCACTGATTTGTTGTTATAAATAAACTGTCATGCTTTGAGATAAATGCCAGAGCTTCGGCTCGTTTGTATCAGTTGGGAATTCAGCCCAAAATACACTAAGCATTTCTATTCTTTTAAAATGTATCTGGCTTGCTCCTGCTTACACTGACACTTACCCTTTTATACTCTGTTTTGCCTTCTTATGCATAGGTTAATATTTCTACAGGTTACCTGCCTTCTCAAGAACTTCAAATCGTTAGCAAAAAATAGCCTCTGACAACAGACACGGTAAAAACACCCCTAGTCCTGCAAACACTTTCACGTACACTGAACGTGATGGGTGTGGGTATCGCTGCTGAAATCTAACAGTGAAATAAATGCTGCTTTAGAAATCAAGTATACAGAGAAGATTTAGCAGGATGGGGGCCTCACTGAAGAGCTTTCCGCTGTAGCGCTATTCAAGCGACACCTCTGTTAATCAGCTGTCTTTCATCTACCCCTCCAGTGGCAGCTTAAAAATCAGACTTTCTGCTCTAGCCCACAAGGTTACACATTTTCATCTTCCGCCTGATTCAGCAGCTACTAAACCCGACAGAGACCTCTCCCAGCATTGGGGAGAATTCTCCTGGCAAATACATGGGAAAAACCTGATGGCTGGAGCAAGGAAGCCATGCTGGCAGAAGGGCAGGGGGACTACGAGGCCACTCACCTGTGGAAGTGGTGCCAGAGGTGCCCATCGGCTGGCTGTTCATGTGTGTCTGCATGTGAGGAGGGGTGTATGTATCATAGCTCCGTCCATTCACCGATGGACTGGTGGGCAGCATGCAAGAGTAGGAGGAGGTCTGGCTGGGTACCGGGGGCTATGGGAGCAGAGGATGAAAGAGCGTTAAGTATCGGCCAAGGTAAACACAGCGTTATGCTCTTCTGGACGGATGTGCCAGCCCTCAGAAGCAGCGTGTGCAAGCCAAAACCAGCTTCGGTTTCAAATTCTGGGACCTAGATGTGAAGCCCTATGTAGGAGCTCAACCAAGAAGCCTCTTCCCAGAGGTTTTTTGGTCCACAGAAACAGCGTGGACAGTCCCCGGCACCTTTTCAAATACACTTGGTGAGCAGATCCCTACATCTAACGATGGTGTTACCTACCTAAGCCAAGGAACCAAAGCCTGAACGCTGCCCTTATTTGTACCTGGGCAGAAGAAAGATGTCTCATGCCATTTGCAGCCAGAGACAGGGCTGGCATCTCATCTCACATTTGGTGGTGTAACTAAAAACTGTTAGGGGTGTAACTAGAAACTACTCCGCTGAGGCACACGGACTGGTCCTGCATCTGCAAGCATGTTGTACGTGCACATGTAAGTATGGGTTTGGGGTGACCCACGTTCTGAAGGGGGATCAACGCGCACATATGTGCGTGTTGATCCCCCTTCAGAATGTGGGTCACCCCAAACCCACACATACATGTGTGGCAATCCCCTGTCAGAGCCACAGTCACAGCAAACCCCTGCCAGCAGCATCCCAGGAGATCAGACATTTGCCTAAACTCCAGTCCCTAAAACCCTATCTGCTGGGGGGGAGAGCAGCTGGAGGCAGAGGGTGCCAGGGAGGCACCAAGCAGGAGCATCTCCCACTCCAGGGTGCTGGTGCAGCCCCAACACAGGGAGGCAACAGGGGAGCGGGAACGGGGATGAGTAATTCCCACTCCAAGTGCATGAGCCTCAACGAGTCCACACGTGTTTCCTCTGTCAGCACTTCCCCGACAGACACCGTCTCGAAAAATGCAAACAGCCTCGCTTACTGAGCACACACGCTGTGCTCTAGGAGAACCAGCAACGCGCCGTGCATCCGCAGGGAGATGCCAACTGTTCGGCTGCCAGATCTCCCACTCTGACATCGCGTGGCCATCCTCCCATGGTGGCCACATAGGCAGGACTTTCCAGAGCGGCTCACACATGCCAGGTCCCCGGCCCAGGTGCCCGGCAGCAGTGGATCAGGGGCCTCCTGCTTTCCCAAGGGTCCCCCTCCCACGTCAGCCTTTTGATCTTTTGTCATCTGCTACCGGGAATGGCGCCGCCAGCCTCCAACGTCACGAAATAGCGACCTAGCCCACGTCATTTCTTTCTGCAAACTTGCGAGACTCTAACTTTATTTGGTTAATTTTGGTTCAGCAATTAGTAACATCGTAATTGCCACGGCGGAGGAGTCAGGCTCTCTAATCTGCTCGCCTGTCTCTAGCAGTGGTCAATGCTGTGTGCCTCAGACAAAGCTGTAAAACTCCCGTAATTGGCCAGCACCTTCCTAGGCCAACCCCACTATTAAAAAAGGAGGAATTTTGCATCTGAAAGGTCTATAGAAACAGACCCCAAAGGAATAGATTTCTTCCTAACCCAGCTGGTGATCAGCTAATGCTTTCAGGCATGAGGATTGACAGCTCTTGCAATTCTGGCTTAGCTGGCATAACCACTGATGCTAATCACATCCTTCCCTCTCTCAGGTGTTCCTGATGTGCCGCCACCACATTACCTACACGGGGAAGGATGGATCCCTCTGGCAGCTTATTCAGGCAGCAATTTCCACAATACCGCATCAGTGAGTTCCATAGGTTAACCATGGGGTTGGTTGTTTTTTTCCTGAAAAGAGTTTTTTCATCCCAGAACTGCTGCCTTGTAAATTTGAGGACCTTTGTCTTTTAAAATTCGGAAAAAGCGCTTGTTGAGCACCAGGTCTTACAGCACCCTTCCCCTTGTGACCCTCTCACATAGCGCATCTTTTCAGATGCCAGGGAAGCCTTTGGTGCCAGGTTCCCTGCAGCGTGGTGTGGGTCTGTAACCCCCTGTCCCACAGAGAAAGGGCCCCCACCCATGCTGCTGCACCCCCCAGGGGCCACTGGGTCCCGAGAGAGCGTCATGCCGTGGTGGCAGCGCCAGACTTACTTGCATAGGCAGGTTGTTGGCCATGGTGAAGCTAGGCATGGGCGGCAGCGCGCTGTACGTGTTTGTGAGCGCTGTGTCCGTTCTGCCCAACATGGAACCTGATGTGAAAGAGGAAACTATAATAGAATAGACAGATAGATGAACACATTAGTTTAACCGCAGTTACAATGGGCGATACAGTCTCAGAGTATCATTTTTTCCCCAAGAGGATAGATGAACGTGAGTGGGTTGGTGGCATTACCGGGGGTCGTTGGTTGCGGGATCGGCTGGTAAACACTTGTGCTGAAACTACTACTGATGGGAATGTGGCTGGGAGTGTTGCTGGCTTGTCTTCGCTGGTTCCTCAGCTTCTCTTCCCTTCTCCACTTGGCCCTTCTATTAGAAAACCACACCTGGAAACAGAGTGTTTGACAGATGTGAGTGACCCTACAAGGACTAGAGGTGTGGGGCTCCCCCCCCGCCACCCCAGGCAGTGCTGATAGAAAGCTGGCTCACAGCACGGCAAAGCAGCATGCAAAAGCAAACCCCAGCTGTTGTAATTTTCCTGAAGGGGGAGATGGACAAATACCCGATCATAAATAGGGGCTGCCCTGTGCTCCAAGAAGCCAGGAATAGTAACCGTAAAAATAAGAACAGTTATAATTGCACAGCAATTCAGTACCTGTATTCTTGCCTCAGGCAGGTCTATTTTAGCAGCTAGTCTCTCTCTCGCAAACACATCGGGATAGTGGGTCCTCTCAAATTCTGCAGAAAGAAATATTGTTGCATTAGTTGCATGGAGTTAATGTGGCTGACCGTAAAATGCAAGTTGCTTCTGCGCTGCCTATGCTCTGACTGCTCTTAACAAACGTTGTTGTAAAGGCAAAGCTGAGCTCTGTGTGTGTGCTGTGTTGGGAAGGAGGATGCCTTGCCTGCTGGGGAGTATTGCTAAGGGGGCAGGCAGGCTTGGGTGCAACGCTGCATCTTTCAAGCAGCAGTGAGGGCTTCTGCCTCCACTGAGGGGGTCCCCAAGGCAGCTCTGACCCTGTCACCAAGAAGCAAAATGGCACGTCGCTAAATAACAGCAGAAAATAAGAACAAAGATCTGCAGCGGGTCAGAGGCGAGGTGCGCCCAGGCCGGTCAGGGAAAAGGGCACCTGCTCCCAGCCCGGGGCTGCAGCAGCGCTGGGGATGGGCAGTGAGTGTGGGGGCAGGCACGGGGGGCTGTGCCAGCCCCAGCTGCCTGCCCTCGCATGGCGACATGGCACAGGCGGCAGGAGGAGGTTTATCTCCCAGAGAGGAGCCCAGGGTGTAACATTGATGTTTCGGTATGATCTGTGCCTTGAGTATGTTCCCTTTGAAAACCTTTTAACAGCTTCTCGGTGGATGCCACAGCCATCGATGAATATTTGGAGCTCAGTGAATAAAAGAGGACGGAGGGAGCCACGGACTTAAAATAACATACATATATATACAGGGCACATGAATACCGTGCTTCCGCTCAGCTCTTAATATAGCCAGGGCACATTTTGCTTTCCTCTCCTGCTTCACCCGTAGGAAAATGTCATTCACCTTTCTCCAGGGCTTCGATTTGCTCTTGGGTAAAGGATGTCCTATTTCTCTGCAGCTTCCTTTTCAGCTGGAGTCTCATTTGGGCCTCGTCTGAATCTTCTCCATTAGAGCTGATGGAGTTAGTGTTTTCCCCTCCTCCCTCCTGTTGCGGACAGCCATCTGTGGAACCGAGAGTGGAAAAGTGAAACGCAGGTACCCTTGTTTTAAGATCCCTATCAGAGAAATAAGGCAACTAGGGACAAGTTCAGCCATGTTTGCTGATACCCTCCCTTAAAAACCTCTCGGGTATCGAAGTGACACCACGCTAATGACACGGGTATCACAGAAACATTTTGGTTTCCAGTGTTATGATAAACATTGGAGATGAGGAATTCCAATCACCTGGTCTTAATTTCATTTTGTTTTTCCTCTGGAATAAAACCTGCATAAAAATACTTTTCCCCTGAAAGTGATTCTTTCCATGAATCGCTGCTGAAGTGCCATGGCAGTCTCCTCTGCCTGCTGCATTTATTTACCTATTGCTATATTTAAAATAGCAATGTTCAGTATTTCAGATTATCTATAATCATTAATTCCTATCTAATCAATTAGATGTTGATAGGTTTGCAGAAAATGCTATTAAGAAACCAAACCAAGCTTGTAATCTTTTTTAAAAAATATTTATCCAGTTTTTATTTGAATTCTGCACAGTCAATTTCATTTTAAAGGTTGTGAATTTAGAAGTGCCTGCATTGTTCTGCAGTTTTATTCAACTATTGTATGAGTGTGCATTGCCTTGACACCTATTACTGAGCACAGCTGTAATTATATCATCACCAAGAACAGGCTATAATTGCTGAAAATGGAATTTTATATTTAGATAAAAGGACTGTCCATTCTTTGTAATGTGTTGCACCAGAGAAAAGTAAGATTTCTTTTAAAATTTTAACATGTAATTTTAAAAGAAATAGTAGCGAGTTCGCTAACTAGCTAAATATGCTATTCTGCAGCTGAACGTTTGGCATATCATTGAAGTGGTACGTTTTTAATTAGGGCATTTCCACCACTTTTAATGTAATTTCTGTCATTAAACAGGGGAAAGTTTCATTGTGCCCCGCTTGCGGGCGGCGGCGGGGAGGCAGCCCGGGCCCGGCGGGGCTGGACGGGGACCCCCGGGCGCCGCGGCCCGAGGGCACGGGCGCTGCCGCCGAGGCGGAGAAGTCCTTGTCCCCGACATTAGCTCTCCCTCTCCTTTCAAAGCATATTTTTCCAGGCGTTTTGATGTCGCATAAAGGGGGAGACGGGATGGGGGAACGCATGGGCTGCTTATGCTAATTCTCTTGAAAAGTTACGGCAAAAATAAATAGCGACACTCCCGCTACATCCTTTAAATATTGTGGGAAATCAACTTTAAAGTAATATCATTTATAATCGGCGAACAATGGCCCCGGCCTTCAAAGCTCGGGGGGAATTGTGACAGGATCTGGTGGGACCCTTTCAACCACTTTGAAATGTTTTAAAACCCGAACTTTCTCCCCCATTTAAACACGGGGATTCAGCGGCCGCGGTGACCATATGGGCGGCCGCAGCCCCATTGAGGCGGCCGGCGGCGGGTGAATAGCGGGGGGGGCCGCCTTTCAGGGCACACAAAGCCGCCGGGCCCGCCGAGGGCCGCCGCGCCGGGCCAGCCGCCCTGCCAAGCGCCGGTGGCAGCGCCGGGGGCCGCGCCCGCCCGCCGCGGGGCCGCCGTAACCTCCGCCACCGCCCCCATCCATCACTGTCCGCACGGAGCGGCCCGGGGGGCTGCCCCCGCGGGGCCGGGGCTCCCAGCGCCTGCCTCTGCCGGGGAGCCCAGGGCACCCCGGGGCCGCTCCCCGGGCCGCCACCCCGATTTCCCAACTGCTGCAGCCGCGGGTGCTCGCAGCCTCCTCGCTGCGCTCCGCGCTTCCCCCCCCATCCAGCCGAAAGTTTCACCTAAACTCGCCTATCACCATTTAAAACCCCGGCGACGGACAACTGAGATACTTCTTTTTAGAAAACATCCCCCCCCCTTTTTTTTTTTATTTTAAAAGCCCCTAAAAGAAGCGATCTCAATAGGGCTGTTCCACCTTCCAGACCTAATCCGTAAGAAAGCGAGTGAATGTCCGTCCCTATTATCCTATAGCCAGACCATCTGACGCTGGGTATAGGATTTGTTTCCTGGAAAAAAAAAAAAAAAAAGAAAAAAAAAGAAAAAAAAAAAGAAAAAAAAAAGAAAAAAAAAAAAGAAAAAAAAAAGGGGGGGGGGGGGGGAAAGACGCTGGGAAATAAAATCATTCCTTAGTTTCTTAGTGTCTTAATCAGTGAGGCGGAAAACAAGCAAAAAAAGATAGCAAACCAATTGCGGCACCTCTCAGCTATAGAGCTGGGATCAAAACATTGTAGCATCTGTTGAAAGAGAAAGTGTCTAAATCCTATAGAAGGCTTTAGTCTTATAAGAGAAGGGGGGGGGGGGGGGGGGGAGATAAGAAACAGTGTCTCGGTGATCCCTAAAACCACTAAATCACTGGAGAATTTCTCCCGGATAGAGATGTCTCTTTTTGTTCTGTCAGCCCTCATGTATCCATTATTTTATTCACTGCTGCATGGCGTTTATCAGATTGAGACCATATTTGTACCCCTCTGAGACCTAACCTCGCCTTATGCTTTTTGAGTAATGGACTCTTAAAATCCAGTAACATACCCCTGCAAGGGAAAAACATTAGAGGGAGCATGAATATTCCAGAGGAAATCCATTTTATTAATTTTAATTTTGCGATGCGGATGTTCTAAGTGCCTGCCTGCCTCCCCCTCGCCTCTCCTGGCTCCGCACCCCCGCACCTCCGGCCCCGCTGCTCCGCACCGCGCTATCCCGGCTGCGCTGTGGGAGGGGGGCTCCCGGGGTCCTCCCGCCCCTGCGGAAACTGCGCTCACCCCCACGCCACGGGAAGGGGTCACCACAAGCCCCCAGCAGCTCCACCGACACCTCCCCCACCTCCCCCGGGCACAGGCGCCTCCGTCGCAGCGCCGGCCTCCCGGCCCCAGGTGTGCCCGCACCGCACCGCGCGGAGCCGGGCCCGGGGGCAGCGCCCTGCGGCGGGGCGGGCAGGCAGGGGGGCGCCCCACATTTCTCTATTAACGCCTTTTCTGACAAAAAAAAAAAAAAAAAAAAAAAAAAAAAAAAAAGCCAAATACAACTGGCGGGAACGGAGAGCGCCCAGGCCGTTTGGAGCCGCACGGGCGGAAAGTGCGCACCGCTCCGCGGTGCGGCCCTCGGGTGCGAGGCGGAGAGGGAAGGACGGGGAGCCCCGGGGCCGCTGGCCCGGGGCAGGGGTGCGGGCAACGGGGCAGGGCAGCCCCCTCCCGGCCCCGAGCGCCGCAGGTAGTGGCGAGCCGGCGGGCGGCTGTCGGCGGCAGCCGTCCCGGCTCCGAGGGGGGACATCGGGCAAACCAAAATTTTAAAAAAACCAAACAACACAACAACAAAAAACACCAAAGTGGGGGTGGGGGGAAGCGAGGGCTCCGCTCTATCTTTCTAGTGTCCTTCATAGATTGTTTTCTTCTCTTAAAACTGACATGTCTAATTGGCAAGCGGTGCCATATCGTGTCCAGAGGTCTCCTGTGGAACATTTCTACAGCTGTCTCCTTCAACTAGACGCTTATTCATGTCGCCTTAATGAGAAACAAAACGATCTCTAATGAGCAATTACATAGCGACAGAATTGTTCCCATAACAAATTCTTGCGTGTGACAGAAACATCCTTTGTACCAGATATTCCGCACAGTTACCGATTTTTTTTTCCTTGCGGGGTGAAAACAAAAAGCAGGTTGTTGTATATAGACACCTCTTCTAAAGGACTGACCACAGCCAGGGAGAGCCGAGCCTCAACAGAGCCCGTATTCAAAAAAAGCCATTAACCATCTTAAGTATGTAACGTAACATCCCATTATCCTTCATATTATCCCCTTGTCATTCCTACAACAAATACCTATTAATCTTCAGGATAAACAGTTTCCTATATTTACAAAGTTGTTTCGGGTCCATTGAGGAGCAACTATAATCAGCCCTACGGAGATAGCTACCGATCTCCCCGGCTCCGCGGAGCGCGGCGCGGGCAGGCGGCCCGGGCGGGTGCGGGAGCCCCGGTTACCGGGCTGCTGGGCGAGGTTACGGACCAGCCCCGGAGCCCGCCCGGCCGCCGGCACCGCGGCGCAGCGGACGCGGCTTTGGCAGCGGCTGCGCCCGGGCTGCCCTGCCCACCGCCGGACCGGGGCCGGGGGCCCGCTGCCCGCAGTCGCCCTGGGAGGCGGCCCGGGGGACGCCCTCCGCCCCGCTGTCCCGAGGAACCTGCCCACCGCGCGTCGGGGAGCGGGCGAGGGGCACCCGCGTCGAGGCCGCCTCCGCCAGGCGAGGCCGAGCCGAGCCGGGCCGCCCCGGGCCAGGTTGCGGCGGCCGGGCTTTCCCTTACCTTGGGCGGGCTGCCCGGGTACCGAAGTGCCGGGGTACCAGCCGGGCCGGGTGCCCCAGGTCCCCGTCTGCCCGTTCAGCATCCTTAGCTTGTCGTACATCCCGTCGGCACCCATCTGTTGCTTTTCGCTAGCCAGGTTGCGTAGGACTCTGTTTATCGACGACACCTGGAAGGCAAAGGACAGGAAAGGCAATGGTAGTGCGGTAACCCGCTCGCCGCCAGCCACCCGCGCAGCCCCCGCGCCCCTCCGCGCCCCCTGCGCGCTGCGGGCAGCTCGACCTGGGCGCAAGTCAGGGGTTCCCCGAGCGCCGGTTGTGCGCTGCGGCCGGCCCGCACCGCCGTGTCCCAGCCGCCCCGACTCGCGTACTGCTGGTGGTGGTGCAAACAAACAAACAAACCGGGGGGGGGGGGGGGGGGCAGAAAAAAAAAAAAAAAAGAAAAAATAAAAAAAAGGAAAGAAAGAAAAAAAAGCCCCAAACCCAACCCTGCAAAACCAGAGTGATGGCTTTGACTGATGCTCGCAGTCCTAAGGCGCCAGGCACAGGGGTGACCCGCATTTTTTTATTTATTTTTTTTCCCCTCCTTAAAGGCATTTGTCAGATTCTGTATGAAAAAATGCGTTTGACCCTGCCACATGCAAATGATGTGAACCTGCTATCCTCTCATCTGATACCAAAACAAAGGAAGCAGAGGCTCGCTAGGGCTACCCAGCATTGTAAACGGCACACAGGAAGGTTTTTTTCATGAACTTACACTGGGTATATTATCGTTGGTACAGACCCCCTCTGATAGTAATCTGTCTCGAATCTCCCACGCAAAGATGGAGGGGCACTCTCGTTTATACTGCGCTATTTTGCTTACAACTTCTGGAGTCGCTACTCTCGGTTTACTACCTCCGATTGCCCTGGGTCTGATGGAGCCAGTTTCGTAATACCTGCCCAAAATTTTACTCACACATCCATTCGACACCTGGATAGGGAAGCGGACAGAAAATCACATTATTAATAATTTCAAGACAAAAATAAAATTGTTTAAGTATGCATTAAACAATGACAAGCTTACGTTTTGATTGTCCAGCACTTGGACTTTTGCATCTGCATGGGTCTATAACACAAAAATATACCTTAAATGGTATGAGAACTTACTTAGAGAGTCTTTTTTTTTTCTTTAAAAAAAAATACATTCGTGGCCCTACCCTCTACAAAAGTGATACTTTAAAAACATTTGGAAGAAAAAAAAATCTGGTCAAAACGTAATTCTTTCAGTATCAATGTTAAAATACGCCTTTAATGCGAACAATAGCTAAGTCAGCCTAGTCTCCATCGTCCTCACTGCTCTCAGAAGAGTATTTGCGGGGGACAGGGTGAGTGAGGGTTATCCAGACCTACACTTACAAAGTACCCCTGAGCTGCGCCAGATCGCGTTAGTGTCCGTAAAGACAGATTCCGGGCTAAAACAGCGTGGCTTTGAGGGGGGGTGGGTTTGTTTTAATTTATTTTCCCCCTTTCTCTCTCTCTCTCTCTCTCTTCCCTCCCCCCCCCCCTCTTTTTTGTTCCTTTTTGAAGAAAAAAAAAGAGTAAAAATAATTAAAAAAAAGGCAGTAAGCCACGCCAAATGCATACAGATCTTACAAAATCATAAGTAAATACGGGAGGGGGGGAGGGGGGAAGGAAAGGAAACTGAAATTATGCCGAGCCGTATAATTCAGTTTATTACAGCGAACTAACTGTAAC